>NC_134360.1:51262954-51273792 GCF_048569485.1 Anomaloglossus baeobatrachus | reverse complement strand
CAGCAGCTTTCTAGTGAGTGTTTTATCTCCCCTCCGTGCTGTATTCCCACGTACATGTCTCAGTACTGCTGTATAATGTCCTCCATGCTGCTTCTGACCATGTGCTACATAGAGATGGGAAAGCAGGAATCCCTCACATCTGTGTGTGGGAGATGACATGACATATTCTCAATCTACCAGCGCTGAGGCAAATAGTCTTAAGAGGAAAAAAATCCTGGTAAAAAAAAAAACACCAACAAAAAAATATGCAGGCTACAATAACGATCAGCGTTATACATAATTCACCCATTACCTCATTTTTAGTGACGTTGGGATAAGTGATTCTCCATTTAAAAAGTGAACTCCTTTTTATAAGCTTCATACGAGTTGATGGATTGTTCAGGATCCTAGGAAAGCTGGGTTAATTTAAAAAAAAAAAAAAAAAAAAAAAAAAGTAGTATCTAAATCTGCCTGCATATTGTCAGTCACTGAAAATTTCAACACAGGTAAAATATATCGTTGTACTTTTTTTTGTTCTTTTTCTATTATTATTATTATTATTATTATTATTATTATTATTACTATATATTCTACCTGTTCGAATTTTCAGTGACTGACAATATGCAGGCAGATTTAGATAGTTACTTGTGTATTTTTATTTATTTTTTTTTTAACTAACAATTTTTAATTTTTATTTTTGAAAATTCCAAGAAACTAATTTTAAATGTCTGAATATTTAAACTTAAACAAGGAGACGTTCATTTTATATACTGTACTTCCCCGGACATGCTGGGAGTTGTGATCCACATATTGACAGGGAAGGTTTTCTCCTCTATTCCAGCATTCGAGTGGTTAAGGGGCTTGTCTGCTGTAATTCAGGGGGGTCACGATTAGATCAGGAGGAAACTTCAGACTCTGCAGGAGAACCACATCTTCCTAGTTAACAAGTATTGAATCATCTGGTGGGTGGATCAGCTGACCGGATTAGGTTGTGGATTTCTCATCAGCTCTGGGGTTGTGGAATCCACTTCCTGCAAAGCAGCTGAGATGATGGGGGTGGTGGTTGTGGGGGTCAGCCAGGCCCCTCTGTGCGCTCTCGTCATGGACTTGCACCAGCACGTAATGCGCTGCTCGTCAGATGCGGGGGCCACTCTGTGCACAAAGCGCTGCACCCTCGGGGATTTCGGAGGCAGGATACGGATGTTACATTGTTTCAGTTTATTGATGACTTTTACTCTTTTGGGTCCAGGCAGTGATGGCCGCTCACACAACCTGCGTGTCACATGCCACCGCTCCGTCCTTGTCACCCGTATCCCCATCATACGGCTACAGTCACTGCGGTTTGCACGCTGCGCCCCCTCTTGTTTCCACAGCCGCCCGCCCCCGTGTCTGGGCGTCTAGTTTGTGACCACGGGACTTTTCCAACCCCTTTTACTTAGAAGTGCGTTGTTTTGTGGTTAAGATGCATCTGCTCGGAGGAAGTGGTGGGAAGGGTGAACTGGGGAGCGACGCCAAGAGGAGCAGGGGATGAGGATGCACAATTGTGAGCTCAGTCATGATGAAAAATGGGGTATGAAGGTGGAAAGAGGGGTCTGGCCCATGCTGGATATTTAGGGGGGGTATTCAGAATCCGCCTGTGATGTACGGGGTCAGATCAGGTTTCCTATATTTTTCTGGGGATTACACAGAATCTGTAGAAGAGGTTTGTCACCTCCAACTTTAGGACTTGCAAAACTACAACTCCCAGCATGTCCTCGTGACATTGGGCAGGCTGAGCGTTGTCTTGCAACTATTTGGAGTGTGCTCAGGTTAGTCTACTGCCTTAGAAAAAACCGCATTAGACCTGATGAGTAAGTGTAAAACCTGCACATAAAGAAACGTGGGGGACCTGACTCCGGAGTACATAGAGAAATGAGGGGGACAACCTGACTCCGGAGTACATAGAGAAATGAGGGGGACAACCTGACTCCGGAGCACATAGAGAAATGAGGGGAACAACCTGACTCCAGAGCACATAGAGAAACGTGGGGGACAACCTGACCCCAGAGTGCATAGAGAAACGTGGGGGACCTGACTCCGGAGCACATAGAGAAATGAGAGGGGGACAACCTGACTCCAGAGCACATAGAGAAATGTGAGGAACAACCTGACTCCGAAGCACAAAGAAATGAGGGGAACAACCTGACTCCAGAGCACATAGAGAAACGTGGGGGACAACCTGACCCCAGAGTGCATAGAGAAACGTGGGGGACCTGACTCCAGAGCACATAGAGAAATGAGAGGGGGACAACCTGACTCCGGAGCACATAGAGAAATGAGGGGGACAACCTGACTCCAGAGCACATAGAGAAATGTGGGGAACAACCTGACTCCAGAGCACATAGAGAAATGTGAGGAACAACCTGACTCCAGAGCACATAGAGAAATGTGGGGGACAACCTGACTCCGAAGCACAAAGAAATGAGGGGGACAACCTGACTCCGGAGAACATAGAGAAATGTGGGGGACAACCTGACTTCGGAGCACATAGAGAAATGTGGGGGACAACCTGACTCCAGAGCACATAGAGAAACGTGGAGGACAACCTGACTCCGGAGCAGTCATCTGCCTGGTTGCTTTTGGAGATGACAGAACTGACCTTTCATGATATAGGGAAAGCTGGGTTACTACCTCCTTTTTTAATGTAGGTTCTATTTAAGAGTTGATCAGAACCACAAGCTTTAACCTCCTTAAAGGGGATCTTTTAGAGCTTAAACATCTCACACAAAGGCCAGTGGTGCAAAATCCTGCGCTGGCCTTCTACCTCTGGTGCAAAAGCCCTCTGCTTTAAGCTGAGGAAAACCTGGAGGGGTGATCCCCATTTGTGTTCCCCCTTTGTGGGAGTCACCTGGATGGTTCTAGAAATTGCCACCGGAAAATTTGGGACTCTGGGTATGCTGATTTCTGAGCTGGAGAACTTTCACCGCGAGTCAAGTGACAGCACGATTGCATCACTATTCCATGTAAAGACTGCAGTCACCATGATCAAGCAGAGCGGAAAGTGTCTTCACGGATCTATAAATGGTCTATGATGATTTGCCTTCTAGGGAAGGGAATACTACGAGATCCAGGGCCACGGTGACTGCAGGGTCACTTTATTTTTAGGAAGGACTTTTTCTACAAAATGCTGAGTTCATGTTAATCGTCACTTCCTTGGTTATTTGGGTGCACGTTCTGCTTTAGTCAGTCAGATACCCTTTTTTTTTTTTTTTTCTTGGATTACATTGATGTTCTCCAAGAATAGGGGATGGAACATATGGAGAAGGGCTGACTCTCCTCGATAAGGGAAGGATCGTATGGGAAAGGATTGTCTCCTCAACAAGGGAAGGAACGTATGGGAAAGGATTGTCTCCTCGATGGAGATGGAACATATGGGGAAGGATTGTCTCCTCGATAAGGGAAGGAACGTATGGGAAAGGATTGTCTCCTCGATAAGGGAAGGAACGTATGGGAAAGGATTGTCTCCTCGATTAAGGGAAGGAACGTATGGGAAAGGATTGTCTCCTCAACAAGGGAAGGAACGTATGGGAAAGGATTGTCTCCTTGATGGGGATGGAACGTATGGGGAAGGGATTGTCTCCTCGATGGGGATGGAATGTATGGGGACTGGTTGTCTCCACGAAGGGGGAAGGAACCTATGAGGAAGGGTTGTCTCCTCAAGTCCCTGTACCAGTGCAGCATGTATGGTCCATAGTTTGTAGGGAAGAATATATGACAGAGTACACTATGGCGGTCATATTCTTCCTGAGATCTGGATGTATAATTTGGCAATTTCTGGATTATGTAATGTGTAACAGTATGGAGATGTGTAGTGACTCACTGTCCCACACAACGTGGCGTCAAATGTATCTGGGTCACCTGCTGTCTATATAGAACATGAATCAGTCTGAATACAGTGTGATATTCTAGGATGCCATACACCAGGGCGTCCGCTGCATGTAATGTACGGCTCGGATACATGTGCTCTCGGGAACACGCTCATGTCCTTCCGGTGCTAATATTAGGATTTGGGTGTGTTCAGGTCTCTGCCTATTCCCTGTACAGGACTGCAAAACATAACCCGACTCTTTACCAAACTAGGACCACTTGTGGGGTCTACTAGCCTCCGGCACAGTTGGTGTGGGTTGATTCTAACGTGGTATTAATTTAATTATTTTTATTTTTTAGGACCGAAACCTTGACTGGTTTCCTAGGATGAGGGCCATGTCCCTTGTAAGCAGCGACTCTGAAGGTGAACAGAACGAATTAAGAAATCTGCAGGAGAAGTTGGAGTGCACCATGCGTCTGGTGACCTATTTGTCCAGCCAGCTGAGCGAGCTTAAGGATCAGGTGAGAACATCTGGGAAAAGCTCGGGTCTTCACACACTTTTTGGCCGACAGCCGTTGTTCTTGGAAAGAGTTCTAAGTGAACTGACTAACATCTAAGGGGAGAAAGACCATTTATTGACCAGGAGTTTGCTGTTTCCTTCCTCAAGGAGAACTTTGTGTCCTCTGAAGAACCAAACCAGCTTTCAGACTTTTCCTTTTAGGATGTAGATCTCTGGCTTTGGTATAAAACAATTACCGTAATTTTCGTTTTATAAGACGCACCCCAAATTTGGAGAAGAGGGGGGAAAAAATTTGGTCAGTCTTATAATCCGGTGGTGTCTTACTGGAGGGGGCGGCAGGTGGTGCGGGGGGTCACAGGAGGCATGGGCCGTGCTGGAGTAGGGCGGTGTAGCGGGTGTCCCAGATGCTGAGGTAGGAGGAGCGTCCAGAAACTGTTCGCGGTGCGGGTTTCTAAGAAATGGCGCCCGCAGTCAGTGCATGTGCAGATGGCGCTCTCTGCTCAATGACAAGCCGAGATCTCATCTGCACACGCACCACCTCTGGGTGTCCTTTTCCTTAAGTCCACTAGATCAGTGGGCCAGAGGTGGCTTGTGCGTAGATGTGTCCATCTGTGCACGCGCCGACTCCAGGCGCTAATATTTGAAGCCCACACCGCCAATACTTTTTCCTTATGGCGACCCCCGCCTCAGACTACAGCAGCACAGCCCCACCACCACCCTCGGCATCTCCTGTGATCCCCTCTCCACCTCCTCCAAGCTACATTCGGATTATAAGACTCACCCCTCATTTTCCTTCCAGCGCGTCTTATAATCCAAAAAATACGGTAGTTCGTCAACTGTCGCAAAACCAAATCTGTCAGTTGTAGCTACCATGGCATGAAGTCTTCTCCTTAACCAACAGTTGGCCATCCAAAGATCCGCATCAATAGTCTTCAGTCTTTGGCTACCCACCTGTTGTAAGAGTATGTCTGCCGAGGTGTACTTCAGCTGGAGGCCACCGGTCATGGCCACCTTTTTTCACAAATGACAATGACCTAATGCGGCCAGTCGTGATCAATGTGTTCTTTCTGATCCACAGATGACGGAGCAACGAAAGCAAAAGCAGCGGATCGGTCTCCTGGGGCAGCCGGCTCATCTAAATCTCAATCCCCAGCAACCGGCATAATGACTTGGTCCAGCGTGGCATCTGCTCCTCTATCCCTGGCAGTGTTTTGGGTGACATTGTACTATTCGAGCCCATTCCTCTCCTTGTCCACCGCTACTACTGCCACCACCATCCTACCTGGTGGCATCCAACATTGGAAGTCTAGTGCCAAATGCTCCCGGGAAGAAACTGACTTTGCACTTGAGAATCTATACGACAAATTGACTTTAGAGAAGAGAAAGATCATTTTATACTTAAAGGATTCTATTTATGAGAATTTACTTTTCCTTTTTTTTTGTAATTTATGACGTCTGTGTGTTCGGACCACTGTGTATTATAATGCTGTAGTACCGTGTGTTGGGGGATCTCCCTAATCTCAGCCCCGTCATTTCCTCATTAGAAGAAAACCCCTCCTTGGGTGCACCCCTCATGGAGACCGTGATGCCCCAGGAGTGACCAAACCAGCGCCGCTCCTGTTTGTGTCCCGGGGTTCTGGTTACACATCGGTTATAGACTGGTCTACCGTCCCCAGCAGGCATGCCACATTTTGGACCCTTCCACCCCCACTCGTTGGGGTGGACATGCGCCATCTCTTGACTCTTTACCCAGTCGCCCTGTTTTGTACACATTCTTTGTTTCTTGACACATGGACGCTGCTCCTCCCAGTTTAATGTGTATGTTTGACATTAAAAGAAAATGAAGCAGAGCCGTGTCTGATCCCTGGTGGTATAGTGCGAGTCCAGTAAACGGTGCAGTAGAGTCTCATTGAAATTCATTGCAAGAGCTACCATAGAGTGCACTGGTGCATTGCAGCATTTTTACACTGCTCATCCTGAGCCTCCTGGTTCACACACTAAATGCTATAGTTATAGTATCGACTGACCAGTAATGGTGCACTTAAAAGGACTTTTTTGGTTGAAATTGCTAAAAACCAGCACATTTTTATCACAAAAAGCCCTGAAATCTATTAATGCAGGCTGATACGATCTCTAACAGTTTGATATCTAATCTGGCTCTGCTACATTAGTCACTTTGAGCTGTTGCGGCGGTGATCGCACCACCTCCTCTCGCGCCACCTCTGGTGTCTGACCTTTTTTAGATCTTTTTTTTTTTTTTCTATTTTGTGCGGTTTCTTTCTGTTATGTTTTGATGCAGACTCTTGGAATTCCCCCCCCTTCCTTCCTCCTCGTGCTGCTGCCGCCCTCCGTCTTGTCTCATTTGTAAAACCTCACATTGAATTCTGCGCTGAGGCTTCCAGACGAGCGGCTGTAGGTGTGAAGGGGCAGCCGTGGCCTCAAATCTAGGCTTTCAGTCCTTAAAGGGGCACGAAGCCTAACATCTGATGTCTGCTAGCAGAGCAGCTGATCTGTCATATGTCATGCTTCCACTGCCAGGAACGTCCATAGTAGTGGTCATGTAGTCCTTCCTGTCACTGAACCACATCAATTAGTGATCATTAATGGATGATATCAGAGGGAAATGAACAGTATTCACTTTTTCCATAGTCACTGTCTGGCTGATACCACAGAGCAATAGAGATGATGGAGATATTATTTTTTTTCTCTCCATGCTCTAAAGCATGAGCCAGAATATATTTTTAAATATTTTTAATATTTTTTTAATTTGAATTTACTTCATTAATTAAAATATATAAAAAATTAAATATATTAAGGCTGATGCTGTAGAGCATTAGAGAGAAAATATATTCTCTCATGCTCTACAGCATCAGCCATAATATATTTTTTCAAAATTTGAATATATTTTAAATTATTATATTTAATAAAGTATATTAAAATGTATTACATTTTATTATGGCTGCTGTAGAGCATTAGAGAGAATATATTTTCTCCCCAATGCTCTACACTGAAAATATTAAATATATCATGGCTGATACTGTAGAGTCTACAGTATCAGCCATAATATATTTAATATTTTTAAATATATAATGTATGTGTGTGTATGTATGTATGTATGTATGTATATATGTATGTATATATGTATGTATATATATATGTATATATATATGTATGTATATATATATATGTATATATATATGTATATATATATGTATATATATATATATATATATGTATATATATATGTATATATATATATGTATATATGTATATATATATATGTGTATATGTATATATGTATATATATATATGTGTATATATATATATATGTATATATATATATGTGTATATATATATAAAAAAATTGTTTAAAAGAACAGAGAGTCCTCAGTGGTTGATACCACTGAGGACTCTCTGTTCTTTTAAACAATTTTTTTATCTCTACTGGCTAACACGGTACAAAGATATATTTTACTTGTATATATATATATGTATATATATATATGTATATATATATATGTATATATATATATGTATATATATATATGTATATATATATATGTGTATATATATATATGTGTATATATATATATGTGTATATATATATATGTGTATATATATATATGTGTATATATATATATGTGTATATATATATATGTGTATATATATATATGTGTATATATATATATGTGTATATATATATATGTGTATATATATATATGTGTATATATATATATGTGTATATATATATATATGTGTATATGTATGTATGTATGTATGTATGTATGTATGTATGTATGTATGTATGTATGTATGTATGTATGTATGTATGTATGTATGTATGTATGTATATAATATTGTGAGGTAGCGCGGTCGGCTGCGCAGCAGAAGACACGGGATCCAGGCATCAAGGTTCACAGCACACGGTGTTTAATGTCCAAACAAAAATCCACAGCAATATACATGTCTCTCCAGCAGAGACTCAGGGAGTTGTGATCACTCCCTCACACCCAGCACACCTGCCCCTCGTTCCTGTTTCCATTTAACCCTTCCTTCAGCCTGTAGGGAAACAGCATTAACCCTAGAGTGGATTTACTTTCTATCATGGAGTGAGCACAACCGGGGCGAGACATACCGGCCGTCATAGATAACCCCGGTCACAGTCTCACATACCCCCCCCCTCAGTTCAAGCGAGCGGGGTTGAACTCCTGCCAGCAAACACGGGCCGCGGGACAAGGCATCGGCGTTGCCCTGCAACCTACCGGCCCGGTGTTCAACCATAAACCGGAAGTTCTGCAGAGAAAGGAACCACCGGGTAACCCGGGCATTCCGTTCCTTGGCGGACCTCATCCAGACCAGTGGAGAGTGATCCGTCACCAAGCGAAACTGCCGTCCCAGCAGGTAATAGCGTAGGGACTCCAAGGCCCACTTGATCGCCAGGCACTCCTTCTCCACTACGCTATAATTCCGCTCGGGAGGGGTGAGCTTCCTACTTAAGAAGGTGACGGGGTGTTCCTCCCCCTGAACCACCTGAGACAACACTGCCCCCAGGCCGACCTCTGAGGCGTCAGTCTGTACTATGAACTCCTTCCGGAAATCAGGGTGTACGAGAACGGGCTGTCCGCACAGGACCCCCTTCAGGGCCCGGAAGGAGTCCTCGGCCTGCGGAGTCCAGCGCACCATGACGGACTTCTTGCCTTTGAGAAGGTCCGTCAAGGGGGCTGATAGTCCCGCAAAATCCTTTACAAACCTCCTGTAGTACCCCACGATACCCAGGAAGGCCCTAACCTGCTTCGTGGTCAGGGGTCTAGGCCACTTCTGGATCGCCTCAACCTTGTTAATTTGGGGCTTAATCACTCCTTGGCCTATCACGTAGCCCAAGTAGCGGGCTTCCGTGAGTCCCAACGCACATTTCTTGGGATTGGCTGTCAATCCGGCTGTTCGAAGCGCGTCTACCACCGCTTGTACCTGTTCCAAGTGGGTCTGCCAATCGGAGCTGTAAATAATGATGTCATCAAGGTACGCTGATGCATACGCCTGGTGGGGTTCCAGCACCAAGTCCATCAACCTCTGGAACGTGGCCGGAGCGCCATGTAACCCAAAAGGCAAGACAACATAGTGGAAGAGACCCTCCGGCGTAACAAAAGCGGTTTTCTCCTTGGCGGACTCCGTCAGTGGCACCTGCCAGTACCCCTTGGTCAGGTCGAGCGTGGTAAAATATCGCGCCTGTCCCAGCCTATCAATCAGCTCATCCACCCGGGGCATGGGGTAGAGATCGAACTTGGATATTTCGTTCAATCTCCGGAAGTCATTGCAGAACCTTAAGGAGCCATCGGGTTTTGGTATTAGGACAATGGGACTAGCCCATTCACTCCGGGATTTTTCGATGACCCCCAGGCGTAGCATTGTCTTCACTTCTTCTGATATGGCTTGTCTTCGAGCCTCCGGCACGCGGTATGACTTCAGGCGTACCTTCAGGTGGGGCTCGGTGACAATGTCATGTCGTATCAGACTGGTCCTACCCGGCAACTCGGAGAAGACATCGGGGTTCTGTTGAACCAGCCATCTGGCCTCTCGCCTCTGTTGCTTGGTGAGAGTTTCTCCGATCCTTACTTCCGGTTCGTCCTCTCCGGAGGTCGCTGAAGCCGGGAGTGAACGACCCGAAGAGGAGGGAGATGGGGGAAACTCAACCATCAGGCTTTCCCGTTCCTGCCACGGTTTTAATAGGTTGACATGGTATATTTGTTCAGGTTTCCGCCTACCGGGCTGCAATACTTTATAGTTGACCACCCCGACTTTTTCCTTTATCTCGTAGGGGCCTTGCCACTGAGCCAGGAATTTACTCTCCGCCGTGGGGATTAATACCAACACCCGATCCCCGGGTTTAAAGGTCCGCACGGTGGCTTGTCTATTATAGCGGCCGCTTTGCGCGGCCTGAGCCTCCTGTAAATGCTCCTTCACAATTGGCATGACCGCGCTTATGCGGTTCTGCATTCCTAAAATGTGTTCAATCACACTTTTATGGGGGGTGGGCTCTTGCTCCCATGTTTCCTTTGCCAGGTCCAACAATCCCCGGGGATGTCGCCCGTATAACAATTCAAAAGGCGAAAACCCCGTGGATGCCTGTGGCACCTCTCGGATGGCAAACATCAAATAGGGAAGCATCATATCCCAGTCCTTCCCGTCTTTGGAGATCACCCTTTTTAGCATGGTTTTCAGGGTTTTATTGAATCGTTCTACTAACCCATCCGTCTGAGGATGATACACAGATGTACGCAACTGCTTGATCTGGAGTAGCCGGCATAGTTCTTTGGTCACTTTAGACATGAATGGGGTCCCCTGATCCGTAAGGATCTCCTTGGGCAACCCCACCCGGCAGAACACAGAAAACAACTCCCGAGCTATAAGCTTCGCCGCAGTATGTCTGAGAGGTATCGCCTCTGGATACCGGGTGGCATAGTCAACGATCACTAGGATGTGTTGGTGCCCTCG
>NC_134360.1:51250454-51257954 GCF_048569485.1 Anomaloglossus baeobatrachus | reverse complement strand
CGGTGGATCACCTGATGCAGTCACCTGATCGTAATTCTCGTGGTGTCGCCGGCTTTTTCGCGCCCGGCCTGCTATCAGCTGATCCTGCCGTCAGGGGACTTCATCAGCTGATTACCGGCAGCTGCTGCAGCGATGGGACAGGATCAGACTCTCATCCGATTGCCCCAGGAGCTGCCGGTAATCAGCACAGACGTGAGTATTTATTTATTTATTTTTTTTTTTTTTTGCACCGATGCATCTGCTGATTGTAGAAACGGCTTTTATACAATCAGCTGATGTGTGATGTGCTTCAGCCCCTAGAACCTGACGCATCTGATCGCTTTGCCTTCCAGCAAACCGATCAGATGATATTGGATCCGGATTGGACGGCGCGGGACCCTTGACCCAGGATTACTGCGGAGGGGGATTCTTTATTTCAATAAAGATGGAGTCACTAATTGTGTTGTTTTATTTGTAATAAAAAAAATAAAAAAATATTTTTATCATTACTATAAAGTCATGGTGGCCATGTCTAATATTGGTGTAACACCATGAATTTCGGGTTAAGGGCCAGCTGATAATATACAGCTAGCCCTAACTCCATTATTACCCAGTGAGCCACCCGGCATCAGGGCAGCTGGAAGAGTTGGATACAGTGCCAGAAGATGGCACTTCTATGAAAGCGCCATTTTCTGGGGTGGCTGCGGACTGCAATTCGCAGTGGGGGTGCCCAGAAAGCATAGGCACTCTGCACTGCGGATTCCAATCCCCCAGCTGCCTAGTTGTACCTGGCTGGACTCAAAAATTGGGCGAAGCCTATGTCATTTTTTTTTTTTTTTTTTATTATTTCTTGAAATTCATGAAATAAAAAAAAAGAAGGGCTTCCCCATATTTTTGATTCCCAGCCGGGTACAAATAGGCAGGTGGGGATTGGGGGCAGCCTGTACCTGCCTGCTATACCTGGCTAGCATACAAAAATATAGTGAAGCCCATGTCGTTTTTTGTTTTTTTTTTTTCCTTTTTGGGCAAAAAACTCCTGCATACAGTCCTGGATGGAGGATGCTGAGCCTTGTAGTTCTGCAGCTGCTGTCTGCTCTCCTGCATACACTAGTTCTGCAGCTGTCTGCTCTCCTGCATACACTAGTTCTGCAGCTGTCTGCTCTCCTGCATACAATGAACATTTTGAAGGAAATGACATCAGACCATTTTTTTTTTCTTTTTTCATCAACAATCTTTAATGGCATTGTGCAGTGATTAAAAACGCACCAAATCGCGGTAAAAACACATGCGTTTTTGTCGCGTTTTTTAGCCGCGGGTGCGGTTTTTGAGACAAAAACGCACATAAAAACGCAGCGTGAAAAAAACGCCTAGTGCGCACATACCCTAAGGGCTGCTTCTCACTTGCGAGTTTCTCGCAGTAGAGCAATGCGAGAAAACCTCGCATTGGAATCGGACACATGTTAGTGAATGATTCAGCTCTCATCTGCGATTTTTTTTTTTTTTTTTTTTTTTTTTTTTTTTTTTTCTCAGTCCAAATCTGACTGAGAAAAAAATCGCAGCATGCTGCTTTTTTGCGAGTTTCTACTGCGAGTTTCTCCAATGCAAGTCTATGGGAGCGTGTAAATCGGATGTCACGGGACGGCATTCACACCATCCTAGTGACATCCGATTTTCTAAATACATTTCTCGCATGTTTCCTAAAACACTGGAAACGAGCGATGTCTCCCAATGTCTGTCAATCACTATTCTCTGTCAGTCGGTCTCTCCCTCTCGGTCTCTATTCTCTCTCTGTCGGTCCGTCACTATCTCTGTCCCTCTCTCACAGTCTGTCGGTCAGTTTCCCCCCCTCTCTCATACTTACCGTTCACCGATCTCCGGCGCGGCGCTGCACGGCATTCACACTGCTGCGGCGGCTTTTACTATTTTGAAAAAGCCGGCCGCTCATTAAACAATCTCGTATTCCCTGCTTTCCCCGCCCACAGGCGCCTATGATTGGTTGCAGTGAGACACGCCCCCACGCTGAGTGACAGGTGTCTCACTGCACCCAATCACAGCAGCCGGTGGGCGGGTCTATACTGTGCAGTGAAATAAATAAATAATTAAAAAAAATGGCGTGCGGTCCCCCCCAATTTTAATACCAGCCAGATAAAGCCATACGGCTGAAGGCTGGTATTCTCAGGATGGGGAGCTCCACGTTATGGGGAGCCCCCCAGCCTAACAATATCAGCCAACAGCCGCCCAGAATTGCCGCATACATTATATGCGACAGTTCTGGGACTGTACCCGGCTCTTCCCGATTTGCCCTGGTGCGTTGGCAAATCGGGGTAATAAGGAGTTAATGGCAGCCCATAGCTGCCACTAAATCCTAGATTAATCATGTCAGGCGTCTATGAGACACCCTCCATGATTAATCTGTAAGTTACAGTAAATAAACACACACACATGAAAAAATCCTTTATTAGAAATAAAAAACACAAACACATTCCCTCATTACCAATTTAATAAGCCCCAAAAAGCCCTCCATGTCCGGCGTACTCCACGGACCTCCAGCGTCGCTTCCAGCATGAAGGTGACAGGAGCTGCAGAAGACACCGCCGCTCCGGTCACCTCCAAGCAGCAACTGAGGTGAGTAGCGCGATCTGCTGAGGTGTCACTGAGGTTAATCGCTGTCACCGCTGTATCCAGTGACAGCGGGTAACCTCAGTGACAGCTCAGCTGATTGCGCTACTCACCTCAGTTGCTGCTTGGAGGTGACCGGAGCGGCGGTGTCTTCTGCAGCTCCTGTCACCTTCATGCTGGAAGCGACGCTGGAGGTCCGTGGAGTACGCCGGACATGGAGGGCTTTTTGGGGCTTATTAAATTGGTAATGAGGGAATGTGTTTGTGTTTTTTATTTCTAATAAAGGATTTTTTCATGTGTGTGTGTTTATTTACTGTAACTTACAGATTAATCATGGAGGGTGTCTCATAGACGCCTGACATGATTAATCTAGGATTTAGTGGCAGCTATGGGCTGCCATTAACTCCTTATTACCCCGATTTGCCAACGCACCAGGGCAAATCGGGAAGAGCCGGGTACAGTCCCAGAACTGTCGCATATAATGTATGCGGCAATTCTGGGCGGCTGTTGGCTGATATTGTTAGGCTGGGGGGCTCCCCATAACCTGGAGCTCCCCATCCTGAGAATACCAGCCTTCAGCCGTATGGCTTTATCTGGCTGGTATTAAAATTGGGGGGGGACCGCACGCCATTTTTTTAAATTATTTAATTATTTATTTCACTGCACAGTATAGACCTGCCCACCGGCTGCTGTGATTGGGTGCAGTGTGACACCTGTCACTCAGCGTGGGGGCGTGTCTCACTGCAACCAATCATAGGCGCCTGTGGGCGGGGAAAGCAGGGAATACGAGATTGTTTAATGAGCGGCCGGCTTTTTCAAAATAGTGAAAGCCGCCGCAGCAGTGTGAATGCCGTGCACCGCCGCGCCGGAGATCGGGGAACGGTAAGTATGAGAGAGGGGGGGAAACTGACCGACAGACTGTGAGAGAGGGACAGAGATAGTGACGGACCGACAGAGAGACAGAGAGACCGAGAGGGAGAGACCGACTGACAGAGAATAGTGATTGACAGACATTGGGAGACATCGCTCGTTTCCAGTGTTTTAGGAAACATGCGAGAAATGTATTTAGAAAATCGGATCTCACTAGGATGGTGTGAGTGCCGTCCCGTGACATCCGATTTACACGCTCCCATAGACTTGCATTGGAGAAACTCGCAGTAGAAACTCGCAAAAAAGCAGCATGCTGCGGTTTTTTCCTCAGTCCGATTTGGACTGAAAAAAAAATCGCAGATGAGAGCTGAATCATTCACTAACATGTGTCCGATTCCAATGCGAGATTTTCTCACATTGCTCTACTGCGAGAAACTCGCAAGTGAGAAGCAGCCCTAAGTCTGAGCAGCAGTGCCTGCTATCCTAGGGCCGGCCACCGCGCCAGGTCCATGTGGCAGAGAGCAGCTGCCCGGCAATTGCTTTCAGTAAACAGCTGTGTGAGAGGCCGGGTAATCGCTGTAACGTCAGTCTCTCACGGAGGCCGTGCATGTGCCTGGTCCTGAGCGCTCGCATTATATAACCAGCGCTCGGCAGATACACAATCCGGCTTAATGCACAGGGTTTCATTGATGGAGCGGAGGATTAAACACGCTGGGCTATGACCTGACTCCGGCAGGAAGAGCGCCCTCCTCCCTCCTATCCACACCATACTAGATCACTACAGACTGTGCCATGGGCCGGACCCCAAATCACAAGTCACCCCAACTTTATCACATGGATTGGAGCTAATGTTGTATAAATTATTATTTTAATTATAAGTTTATATAATTAATTATATAACAATTTGATCATATAATCAGATCACTGCCCTGCCCTTGTATCTTCTCGTTGGCACATGCCCATACCTCCCAACCGTCCCGGATTCTGCGGGACTTGCACGATTTATTAGGGCTGTCCCGCACTCCCGCGGCTCACAGCTGATGTCCCGGCTCCTCCCCTCAGTGGAGTGAATAAATTAAATTAAATTATCATCGGCTCTGGATTTTCGGGGCGGCCGGGACTCGAACTCGTGGAACTGTGAGTTCATTGTTTCAAAGGCAGCAGCTCTAACCACTGAGCTACTGCCTCTATTGAAACCAATAGGAAGATTTTGTTATCTTGACCTATATACTGCAGACACCAGAAGCAGGTTATTCAGCTGCAAAGATGGATGGAGGGATGGATGAATGGAGGGATAGAGGGAGGGATAGAGGCAGGGATGGATGGATGATAGAGGGATGAATGGAGGGATAGAGGGATGAAAGGAGGGATAGAGGGAGGGATGGATGATAGAGGGATGAATGGAGGGATAGCGGGAGGGATGGATGGATGATAGAGGATTGAATGGAGGGATAGAGGGAGTGATGAATGGAGGGATAGAGGCAGGGATGGATGGATGATAGAGGGATGAATGGAGGGATGAATGGAGGGATAGAGGGAGGGATGAATGGAGGGATAGAGGAATGAAAGGAGGGATAGAGGGATGGATGGATGATAGAGGGATGAATGGAGGGATAGAGGGATGCATGGAGGGATAGAGGCAGGGATGGATGGATGATAGAGGGATGAATGGAGGGATGAAAGGAGGGATAGAGGGAGGGATGGATGGAGGGATAGAGGGATGAATGGAGGGATAGAGGGATGAATGGAGGGATAGAGGGATGAAAGGAGGGATAGAGGGATGAAAGGAGGGATAGAGGGATGAAAGGAGGGATAGAGGGATGGATGGATGATAGAGGGATGAATGGAGGGATAGAGGGAGGGATGAATGGAGGGATGAATGGAGGGATAGAAGGAGGGATGAATGGAGGGATAGAGGAATGAAAGGAGGGATAGAGGGAGGGATGGATGGATGATAGAGGGATGAAAGGAGGGATAGAGGGAGGGATGGATGGATGATAGAGGGATGAATGGAGGGATAGAGGGAGGGATGGATGATAGAGGGTTAAATGGAGGGATAGAGGGAGGGATGAATGGAGGGATAGAGGCAGGGATGGATGGATGATAGAGGGATGAATGGAGGGATAGAGGGAGGGATGGATGGATGATAGAGGGTTGAATGGAGGGATAGAGGGAGGGATGAATGGAGGGATAGAGGCAGGGATGGATGGATGATAGAGGGATGAATGGAGGGATGAGAGGAGGGATAGAGGGATGGATGGGATGAATGGAGGGATAGAGGGAGGGATGGATGGATGATAGAGGGATGAATGGAGGGATGGATGGATGATAGAGGGATGAATGGAGGGATAGAGGGAGGGATGGATGGATGGATGGATGATAGAGGGATGAATGGAGGGATAGAGGGAGGGATGAATGGAGGGATAGAGGGAGGGATGAATGGAGGGATAGAGGCAGGGATGGATGGATGATAGAGGGATGAATGGAGGGATGAAAGGAGGGATAGAGGGATGGATGGGATGAATGCAGGGATAGAGGGAGGGATGGATGGATGGATGATAGAGGGATGAATGGAGGGATGGATGGATGATAGAGGGATGAATGGAGGGATAGAGGGAGGGATGGATGCATGGATGATAGAGGGATGAATGGAGGGATAGAGGGATGGATGGATGATAGAGGGATGAATGGAGGGATAGAGGGAGGGATGAATGGAGGGATAGAGGGAGGGATGAATGGAGGGATAGAGGGAGGGATGAATGGAGGGATAGAGGGATGGATGGATGATAAGGGGTGAATGGAGGGATAGAGGGAGGGATAGAGGGAGGGATGGATGGATGAATGGAGGGATGAATGGAGGGATGAATGGAGAAATAGAGGGAGGGATGGATGGATGATAGTGGGATGGATGTATGCTAGAGGGATAGATGATAGAGGGATATATAGATACAGATAATAGATAGATAGAGATAGAATCATAGATAGAATCATAGATAGAATCATAGATAGATAGAATCATAGATAGATAGAGGGATAGATAGATAGATAGAGGGAGAGATAGAGGGATAGAGATAGATAGATAGAGGGATAGAAATAGATAGATAGATAGATAGATAGATAAAGGGATAGAGATAGATAGATAGAGGGATAGAAATAGATAGATAGATAGATAGATAGATAAATACTGTATCTCAATGTTGGTGAAAGAGTCAGATTCGTTTGTTCCCATAAAACTACTATAAAGAAATGAGGAAAAAAATACAAATACAATTTTTTATTATTTTTTTTTATCTTCACCACCTTGGATTCAAACCAGCAACGTTCAAAACTTGTGTCCTGCAACCTCCTGGCTTTCCTAGCTGCTCTAGCTGTTGAGCCACTAGGATTGATGACATCAGGGGGAGGATTTCACATAAATGAACTTACAATGCAGATGACACAGGACACAGCTACATTGTACAGAGCAGCATCTCTATGTCCTGTATTCTAGAGGGAGAGGAAAAGAGGATTTTTTTTTCTTCTAATAAAGTTACTAAAAATAATAAAAAAAAATAGAATAATGTAATTTTATTGCACTTTTTTATAAAATAATAAACATCACAAATCAGCAAATAACATGGACATATTTGGTGTCCCTGTAATCGTAACGACCCGAACAACACAGCGATCAGATTATTTATGGGGATCGGTAAATGGCGGGAAAAAAAAGGCGCAATTTATTATTTTTCTTTATTAAAACCCATAAAAAATGTAAGAAAAATGGATCACTGAGGCCGTGTTCACACATAGCGTAAATACTGCATTTTTTCTGCAGGTGTCCGCGCCAAGAGTGCAATAACAATGTTCTCTGATTATTGCGTGTTTGCGGTATTTTTTATACATTGTCCCCCTTATTTGATACATGTTTGTTGCTGATGTGAATCCTGAAGCTTATAAAGAAAGAAACACCAAATCCGCACAGTTCAGCGGCGTCTTTCCACGCACCAGGAGCGGAGATTAAAAACACTTAAAAACGCAGATTCACATCTGAAC